>NW_019392754.1:0-30175 GCF_000648675.2 Cimex lectularius | reverse complement strand
ATATATATATATATATATATATACAATATATATATATATAGTGTGTGTGTGTGTGTGTGCGTTTAAAATATAGAAAATATAGTTATATATATGTTTCCCTATTTAAGAAGCAAATTATTTGAATTAACAACGAAACAAACGAAATACGTTTTAACAAAAATTTTGCCAGAAGTTTGCCATTTTTTGACCAACTTAAAATCCGATTGCACCATTCTTTTCAGTTTAAAAAAACCTTTTAAAATGATGTGTCAAGATGTATAGGTTCGTATTTGAAATTTTGATGTTGAACTAGGCCTGTGGTACCCTGTAAATTTTTTTGAACAACAACGTAAACAATTGAAACAAGAGTTATTTTTTATAGACTCATTGGTTCAAGAGATTCAGCCAGGCCATCTAAAAGGAACGCCCTGTATATAAATTTATGTATATAAAATCCATATATATATATAAGTTGACTGCTTTTGCTCATGACAGAAATGTTTTATTTTTGCATGATAGTAGTAGAATTAGAATTAGAATTGCGAGACCTCCTATGAGGCCTCTGGCCTCTCCCTGATAGAGCAGGGGGAGTCACCCACCTTGGTGCCTGAGCGACTCCGAGGTTGGGCTCTGGTCGGGCGCCATCGACTTCTTTGGTCATTTCGGCGCCCTTACGCTCCCTAAAACTAGTCATTCTCACACACTCATACAATAAATACATACATACTACTATATACAAATCCAATCACACATGCATATCCTCTGTTTGGAATCCGGGTCGGAGGGTACTCGATATTTCGCCCCGAACCGGTTTACCGGAGCAGCGGTGGAGCCTTGAAATAATATGCTGCACCGCCGCCCAACATACTTCTATTCTACCAGAAACTAAAGCTAAACTTAAACCTATAAAATAAATACCCCTCTATATACAACCCATAATCCCAATATCTGTTAGAAACCTAAAAAGTTTGTCCTTGAATTCGCTGCCATGCTCGAGCATTCTTCTATAACCCGGCGGTATTCCATTTCGGTCCCTATACAGGGCCAAGCTGCGACACCCCTCCAACACATGCGACACCGTGAGTCTGTCTACTTGACATGCTGGGCACCTAGGTCGACTCGCGCCAACCAACAGGTACCCATGAGTCGCACGTGTGTGGCCTATCCGCAGGCGGGTCAGGACAACGCTTTCCCTTCGAGATATCCCCTCCGGGCTCCACCGGTCGACCGTCGGCTTAACGGACACCAACGCGTCAGTCGAGTCGGCCCAACGACGCTTCCACTTGTCTAACATCATATTTTTCACTATTCTCTTAACGTCGTCAGGCCGAATCGGGGTGGTCTCAACATCATCACTGTGAGGAACGAGAGTACCCGCTTTCGCGACCAGGTCCGCTCTCTCGTTCCCCTCCAGTCCGACTTGTCCTGGAATCCAGCCTAAAACCACCCTTTTCCCGGCGCGCACAACGTCCGCATATTTCCATTGGATTTTGCCGACCAGTGGATCCCGTGAATAGAGGTCTCTCAGGGCTCTCACCGCGCTGAGGGAGTCAGTGCAGATGAAAACAGTTTCGTCCCCCATGCCCGACATCCTCAGCATTGCGTGCCAAATCGCGTATAACTCGGCGGTGTACACACTGCACTCTCTAGGGAGTGGGTGGGAGGAGCTCTCCTCCCGTGATAGTAGTAAAAGTCTTTAATGATATAATGTATTGAAAAATATGGATTTTATATACATAAATTTAGTTAACCTGTTTCGTATAATTTTAGATAATTATTTGTAATGCATATAATGAGTGTGTAAATACCAGTAGCACTAACGATTTGAATTTTTTATTTAGCAAGAGTATTTTTTATAAATCATTATATTTGGTGTTTAAATAAGCTTTGAGTTATACGACCCGAAATATTTAATTGCCTCATTAAAATGTTCTCCTTAATCGTGATACTTAAAAAAAGTAAATACTGTGCAAATACATTTTGTCTCCACTGGGCAAAAAACCGCTTTATTTGTCCAAAGTACAGGCATAAAACCGTCTCGTATCCGTTGACGCCTTAAAATTAGAATTAGCCCGAAAGATTTCTCCGGGTTGAGGCCGAACCAGGAACGACGCCAAGTATAATAGCTGGGCTTGAAGGTGTTATGGAAGTGTTGATGAATGTTCGTGTGGGCGACGTTATAAATCAGCCCAGTTGATGGCTGTGTCATCGGTTCCGCAGATTTATACGGAGCAAATCACTGTCCACACACACACACACACACACACACACACACACACAGGGTGCGACTAGTAGTCGTCGGACGATCCTCGCACAACGGCTGACCTACTTTTATTATTAAAGAAGGAAATAGAATGATTTTGAAAAAATTGCACACATACTGCATTTGATGAATATATTTTATATATTTTTATATTTATTGTTAAAGGGTCTAAAGAGCTTTTTACACTAAGCTCATAAGGATGTCCTCCACTTGTTTTTTATTTCTCACTCAGCTTTAAGCTTTTTGTAGTTTGTTTATTTTACTTTCGGCATATCCTCACTGTTTTATTATTTCAGACACAGATTAAACATTGCTACATTCTCATTCTCTGCCCCAAGTTACTGGTTGATCGCAGACTTCAATAAAAAATCTTACAATGTATGATATTAGTTTCATAGTAGAAAGTAGAAACCTTCTCCATATTAAGATTCATCATAGTATAAGACCATTTATGTTTAGTGGTCTAATTGACCAAATTTCTTCTTTCAATTAATTATACTTTTTATGTAAGGTCTTGGTTGAGATGAAAAATTTAGTGTCACGATCGGGATTCGAACCCACGACCTTCGGCTCAATACGCCGCTGCTCTAACAACTTGAGAGTTACAGCAGCGCTCTATTGAGAAGAAGGTCGTTGGTTCGAATCCCGCTCGTGACACTAAATTTTTCATCTCAACCAAGACTTTAGGTAAGAAGTATAATTAATTTAAATGTTTAATATTTATTTAGAAATCGTGAGATGCGGTCTGGTGTGATGTAGGTTTCAGAAAAACATTTTCTTTATCGTGCCAACGTTTCGATCTTTATTGAGATCATCTTCAGGGCCTGGGATTTACAAACATTGTTTACATATTACAATTATATTTTGGATGTGGAAAAGTGAATTTATACAATGCAAAATATATTTTATATATTAAATCAAAGTATTTCTATTCACTCAAAGTGTTTGTCTTCTGTGTAATTGTGCCATTCTTGCGTGTCGTGTCAAGAGTGCCAGTGAGATTTTGCTAATTTGTGTTTATATACGTTGGATTTTGAAGGGGAGGGGAAGGAAATCGGTGTAGAAAAAAGACATTTTTACTTTTACTATTTTTGACTCAACTTTCTTTCCTTCTTTTTTTTATATATATTTTTAGAAATCGTGAGATGTGGTCTGGTGTGATGTAGGTTTCAGAAAATATATTTGTTGTGTTAAAATGTTAAAAGATATTTTATATATTCAATCAAAAATTGTTTCCTTCTTAACAAAGATTAATAATTCAACCTAATTATTAATAATCAGTGATCCGGCTCAAGTATATATTACGTAATGTTCTTAGTTCAATATTCAAAATATTAACTGATACGTGATATTTACTTTAATGTATTTAATTTTTGATCTACATACAAATAACAACATATTAGTGTCAATTTGAAAATTATTATTGTTTTTCAATTAATGAAGGTTTTTTAGTTGAGATAAAAAGTCAATGTCGCGAACGGGATTCGAACCCACGAACTTCGGCTAGATACGCCGCTACTCTACCACTTGAGCTATCGTGGTCGAGCTACACCAACGACCCATCACAATCCCACCTTTTGAATTTTCCCTCCTTTTTGAGATGGGGCGGACCAAAAGTTGGGGTTGAAATGGGAGGTTAGTGTCCGAGTGGATCGAGGTCGCGATACCTTAAGTGGTTAAAGCAGCGGAGTATCTAGCCGAAGGTCGCGGGTTCGAATCCCGCTCGTGACACTGACTTTATTATTTTTTTATTTAATCTCAATTCAAAAACCTTAATTAATTGAAAGATATTGATTGGTCAAGCGGACCACGAAAATTAATGAATTATTATTATTATTTTTTATTTATTTTTTTTTTTTTTTACGACTGAGTGAATGAAAACCTAGAAACGTTATGTTCGTTATGTTATTCAAAGGTGTTAGCATTGTAAATTTTGTGAAACGACGAAGAAAAGAATTAGTTATCCAACAAAAATCCAAAGATACCACCATCAGCTTTTGAAAACCTATACGGAAAATTAATGACCTGTAAAATTGAAGCAGTCCTTAATGAAAGAGGGAATTTCAGGCTGATGAATAGAATTTAATCATCCTCGACTCCGGGGCTTAATAAATGAATCGACTGCAGTTTTGTTTATACCAGTTGCCCTTTTCTCTGGAGGAATTTTGTCTAATTGGAACGAACTTCACAACGGATGTTATACGAACGTTCCCCAGGGTGGGACTTTGCGGCTCGCCCGTTTAATTAGTCCGGCTTCGTTTTCTATGTACTGAGATTGATTAATTTGGCGCATAGGTGTCCGGAAATTGTTATATCGACTTGGACAAGCTCATCAGTTCTAGTTTTATCCGTAACATAACTACACCAGGTTCACCTTACTTATCAATGCTAAAACAACCGCCGTTACTGATTATAATAAGCTAAAAAAAAGGATAATCAATGGGCTTAAATGTATTGTTATATCCAATGTTTGCGTAATTGAGAAATGTACGTCGCCGAGAACTTCCGATTTTCAGTGAAATTATCCATCTTTCCTTTCCCATCAAACCGCATCCAGACGTTTGATCATGAGGCACTCCATACTAGCATAGAGGAATTTATAAGGCACGCCGGAAATTGGGCAATGCCATAGGAACAATAGTTGCAATTACCTCAGTGAAAGAATCGAAGCATATTCTACTCAATATCGCACTTATTCAACGCATACCTCTACTGCTTTCAATAGTGTACTAAGCTACCTGGGCAATAGGCAACTTAGATGTCTTTGTGGTTCTAGGCTTTCTTCCTTGTAGTCATCTGAAGTTTTCACTAGAAATGATTCATCGATAAACCGAACTTCATTCAAAGATATGCTAAGCCATACTGAGTCAACCTCGAGGCATTCTACGCGGAAGGAGGGGTTTTGAAACTAAGTCGGTGTTCTTATAATTGCGAGAAGAAAAGTCCTTCAGGAACCACCCTGTCCGAGTCCACGTACTCGGGATATACGGCATTGACCACGCTGACGTTAACCGCATCTGCAGTGCATCTGAGAGGATATAGGCTTTTTCGGGTCTTTTTTTATTGGGGTACCGCCTTTTGACCGAAGCCGATCAGTGATCATCTACGTTGGATTTGCAGTTATTCTCTGGAAGTTATTCAACACATAGAACAAACTACAGGCGTGCTAATATGTATTGTATACCTGCATTGTCATCTGAAAGTTATTCACTACATAGGCCGAACTGTAGGTACTGGAACTAATACTGTGTTTGGATAATCACCATAAGAATAAAGACATGGAAGCTATCCACTCTATCCGGGTGCATTATATAAAAAGATGTCTACCGCTGCTAAGATGCCTAAGGAACCCATTCTCGAATTGACTCTTCAGAAGTATTGCCTGTGGGATGAACCATTCCAACGGGGCTAACCACTCTATCCGGGTCCATTATCGAAAAGTATATCCGTCCTCTCGGCGTGGATCTAGGCTTATTTGTGTCTGTTTTGCTTGTTGCCTTGTCACCGAGGCCGTTTAGTGGTTATCTACGGTAGATCTGCAGTTAATCTTTGAAGGTTATAGGCTGAACCTTCAACTTATTTCTTAAGTATGCCAAGCCATCGCGGCCTCGGCCAACCAGGATTCTTTCAGAGAAGAAGGAGATATTGGAACTGATAGGTTTTAGGATTATTACCATAGTAACAGAGTCCTTGAAGCAATCCACCTTATCCGGGTCCATTAACGATAAGGATATCCGTCCTTTCTGCGTGGATCTAGGCTTATTTGTGTCTTTTTTGCTTGCTGCCTTGTGACCGAGGCCGTTTAGTGGTTATCTACGGTAGATCTGCAGTTACTCTCTGAAGGTTATAGGTTGAACCTCTACTTATTTCGTAAGTATGCCAAGCCATCGGGGCCACGGCCAACCAGGATTCCTTCAGAGAAGAAGGAGATATTGGAACTGATAGGTTTTAGGATTATTACCATAATAATAGAGTCCTTGAAGCAATCCACCCTATCCGGGTCTACAAACGAAAAGGATATCCGTCCTCTCGGCGTGGATCTAGGCTTATTTGTGTCTTTTTTGCTTGCTGCACTGTGACCGAGGCCTTTTAGTGGTTAACTACGGTGGATCTACCGTTATTCTCTGAAGGTTATGAACCTGGCTGAACCTCTACTTATTTCTTAAGTATGCCAAGTCATCGGGGCAACTGCCAATCGAGAGGCTTCCTTCAGAGAAGAACGAGATTTTGGAACTAATAGGTGTTAGGATAATTACCATAAGAATCAAACCTGCAAAGCTATCCAACCGATCCGTGTCCATTATTTATCGGGATTTCCGGCCGCAAATAGTTGCTATCTCCGCGTGGGTCTAAGCTAACTTCAACAGTCTACCTGAAGGTACCCTTGAGCAGAAGTAGACGTTTTTAAACTATGTTGTTGTTGTTCAGAAGAAGAGGAGGTATTGAAACAAATACTGTGTTAGGATAATTACCTTAAGAATAGAGACATGGAAGCTATCTACTCTAACCGGGTGCATTATATAAAAGGATGTCCGCCCTATTTACAGAGCTGCTAAGATATCTAAGGAACATATTCTCGAATTGAGTCCTCAGAAGGATTTCCTTTGGGATGAACGTTTCCAAAGTCCTCAGAGCCACATTCACCGTGACAGGAAAGCATTGGTTGTATGTCCTCGACGATCAAAGCAGCTAGCTTCCACCTGACTCCATTATATGGTACATATGGACCCTTCGGGTATGCAACCCGCCAATGTTCGACATGTTTTTAATATTGGTGTCTACACTGTTTTTTCAACCAGGCATTACCTCGGTTGCTTGTTAATTTTGAGAATGTGGACGGGAACTTGCCTGGAAGGGGTATATGACTGACACTCTGGAACATATGACTGAACTGTTCCCAATCCATCATTTGTACCATGTGTGGGATGCGCTAAGGTTATCATATCAATTTTGACCTCTGGGTAAGCTTAACGCTCTGTGCTGTCTGTACCTGTAAGTCATGTAAATATCACTGAGCACAAGAACATCTGTTTTTGGATGGCGTACCGCAATTCGTCTGGTCTTTATGTGCCGGGAACAAAAGGGTTAATTAATTTTTCTTTCTGTTTAATCATATATGTACCTTTTTGTTTTGTTTCAGGAGGGTTGTCATGTGATGTTGGAGTCGGGGGGCGGGTGAGGACATGGCGGGCGGGCGGGTAGACTGCCTCTCTGTACTCTCACCTCTTACCGCCCTCCTCTCGCTGGCCATAGTCTCAATCGCGATTTCGACCAACTCTTGGCTTCTCACGGAGGAGAAAATGCCCAACCCAGGTTACAACGGGACTGGCGACAACGAGTACCTGTCAAAACTCACCGTCAGCGGCCTTTGGACCTTGTGCTCAACTAACCGTGAGTCTCATCACAGTCAAGCACGATTTCGCAGTTGCATGTTTAACTTCAAGCATTTCCGGACACGTTGGGATGTACAAAATAAAAATTCAATCACCGAAAGTACTCCAAATATATATATATATATATATATATTTAAATACAGCAAGAATGCCATTTTAAGGATGAAGGCGAAATGATCAGACCACACCGTTCAATAATTTTGACCGAAAATGTACTACAGTTTAAATTATCATATATATTTCTAAGTGGAAAACATAAAAACTATAATCAGTAATAACTGTAGAAAGTCATATCCAACCAAGAAACAGAAAAAGAGAAAAGACTACTCTTTTTCTGTTTATTTTATGTTTTTTTAACGAGGGTATTTCAACTAAGAAGGGTGCGGGTGTTTTTGAAAAAAAGCCCATTTGCAAGTATGCCGTGTTCGAATGCAGGTCTGCTGGGTTCGAACCCTGTACCTTTACCTTACAGTGGCGAGTGTTGTGTCAACCCCTGAACCGTTGTGGCCACCGACGCTTCCCTATTTCATTTCATTTAAAACCCTTTTGTGACAAATAAAATTTCACTTTTTCCATCATTTAACCAGATTGTGTCTTCACTTTATTTTATTTTTCGTTTTTAAATTGTATATTTTTTGACATTTTTCAGTCTTAGGATAGTCTCTGTTCACTCCATGCTTTACGCAGACTGTCTTCCTATTTTCAACAAAGATGAAAATAAAATTAATTTATATGCAAACGTGTAAACAGCTTATTTATCGAACAAAAAGGAAAAAGCCCCTCACCTGAAATAAGTATCCCTCGTCTTAAAACCGACGACAGTCCTTGTTGTATAGCATTTTTTTAATGTTTTCGTTTTTCACATAAAATTGTGACTTTGAGCCAGTTTTAAGAACTATCAAGACTAAAAACGATCAAAAATGTGAAAAAAAGTAGGCCTCTTTTGAAAACAAAAGTTGATTGGTGCAATATTTTGAGAAAAAATTAGCCAAAATAACATCAGAAACCGTGAAATACGTGTATTTTATTTTAGTTTTTTTTTTTTAATTTGCCTTCATTTAAATTTAAATCAAAAGATTCGTGGATTACATAACGTCGGTCACGCTGTATATACATCATTTGTTGGAGATATTCTTTATTTCGATTATTTTTGTATTGTCAAAATTTGAAAGAATGATTATAATAATGGCAAGGTTAGAAAGGGCGGTACCAGGCATGTTTTTGTCTTTATAAACAAAATTATGCTGTCTTGTTATATCCCACAAATATTGGTTAGTTTGGCCGTAATATAACGTTTTGGCAATTATTACAACTTATACAGTATATTATATGTAGTAGATGATGGGGTTTGGTCTGCGAGTTGGCGAACTCATGTTGAACCGGCACACTGGCACTACTGGGTTCTTCACTCGCGGGTTTTTTTGTTTGAGTTATTTAAACGCGTTTCGGCATTACGCCATCTTCAGTGAAAAACTGTCTGTCATTTAGTCTTAGTAGGGTTTATATAGTATTGCGTCCGTCGCTTGTCGCTGGGAGCGTTGTGTTAGGGGGCGTGGTCTCCGTGCTCGTTGGTCGGTCTTGGTGGCGGTTATTTCCGTTGTCAGGTATTATTTGTGCGTTGTTGGTTTTTTGCTTTTTCCTGGTGTTGGTTGCGATGTTTTGTTCTTCTGAACGTTTTCGTTTTTGTTATGAAGTGTTTTTGGTGGTGTAAAGGTGGTGTGTCATTGTGAGTTTGTTTGTGCGTTTATAAGTTTTCCGTCTTTAAGTGTTATTTGTTTCTATATCTCGAGGTTCTCCAGTATGTTTAGTTTTCGTCCTTTTTGTGGGTTGTGTATTAATATCATGCTTGATTCTATTGTGTTTGGTTCGTGGTTGTAGTGTATTAATGTGTGGCGTAATTTGATTTTCCGTCATTGTCTCTGAAGGATCTAAGATGTTCTTTGAATCGATCTCTTGGTTTCCTTCCAGTCTGTCCGATGTAAGTGCATCCGGAGTGACATATGGTGCTATAATCACCGTTGCTGTCTAGCGGGTTAGTTGTGTCTATGTTTCTTTTTAACCAACAATAACACAGGTAAACTACTAAAAAGAAAGGGGTAGATTTAGAAAGATAATGAAAAGAGCGAGAAAGACTGATGACACTCAACGTGTGATCGCACGTCTCCTGGGAAGGAAAGATGAAAAACAAAGAGAAAAGAAAGTGTATGCGTGTTTGGGAGAGAGAGAGAGAGAGAAAGTGAGAAAGGACGAGCAAGGAAGAGAAAAAAGACAAAGAAAGTGAGCTAAGGAAGGAGAGATTGAGTAAGGGAGACAGAAGGAAAGAGAAAAAGAAAGCGAGTGAGTGACTCAGAGTAAGGGAGACAAAATAAAAAAAATAAAAAGTGTTAGCGGAAAAGAGAGTAATTGAGTGAAAGGGAGAAAAAGATTGAGTGAGGGAGACAGAAAGTGGGAGAAAGTGATAAGGCTAAGAGAGGGAGAAAGGAAAGAGCTCTTGTATCCATCCTCTGTTGCTTACAGCAAACCGGTGAGTCTTATTTCATCAATATGATTAATAATCATTTCAGCACTTCAGTTTGTTAGTAGGTGTGTTGGTGTCTCCCCTACTTCTTTGCAGAATCTGCATGTCCTGTCTTGGGTCCGATCTTCTTTAAATGTCCGTTTAGTTTCCAGCGTCCTGTTAAGAATCCTATTAGGATTCGCAGCTTATTCCTGCCACCTTTGACTCATTCCGTACTTTCTTTTTTTACGAAATTTGTTAGGAGATTCTTGGATTGCCTGTGTCCAATGAGTGAATTCCATTGTTCCTTCATTTTCTTTTTATCCTTCTGTCTGAGATACTCATTAGTGGTGTGGGTTCCAATGCCACAGAAGGGTCCCGGTCCTATCAGCGGTATAGCAGCCCCTTTTCTTACAAGGGTGTCATCTTTCTCGTTGTCTTATACTCCCATGTGTCCTGGGACCCAGCAGAGGCTGACTTTATTCTGCGAACCTAATATGTTTAATTTGGTTTTGCAGTTCAGCACCATCCTTGAACTAATGGTATTTGACCTTAGTGCTTTGATTTCTTTGATGGCTGCTTGGCTATCTGACATCGTAGCTATGTTCTTGTTTTTGTACCATTTATATCAGTATGGATTGAGTACATCTCTCGATTGCTTTGACCTCAGCTTGGAAGGTACTGGTTAATTTCCCATGAGTTCTGAGTATTAGGTTCCATAACCGAATCCTCCTACCCCATACAGTATATTAGGTTTGAACTGTTAACCTTTAGGTCTATGTTTTTAACCCTGGAAAACATTTTTCTTCCAATTTTGATATGAAATTGAATTACTTCGTGTTGTGATTAGTGACCGTTAATCAATAATTATTCCGAAATCGTGAGATACGGTCTGGTGTGATGTAGGTTTCAGAAAAACATTTTCTTTATCGTGCCAACGTTTCGATCTTTATTGAGATCATCTTCAGGGTTCAATGTGTTTGTCTTCTCTGTAATTGTGCCATTCTTGCGTGTCGTGTTGAGAGGGCACTTTGAGAAAGAAAATGTTTTTCTGAAACCTACATCACACCAGACCGCATCTCACGATTTCTGTTATAATTATTTAATTACTACCTTTAATTTATGTCAGTTCGTTTCAAATAAGCGTTTTGGTTTATGGAAAGCACCATTCCCAAATACAATGGCCCTGAATTTGTAATTTACGTTTACGTTTAATTCTACCTTCGCCAAATTTTTATGATTCATTTGAAAATAATCCTGTTAATTAGGGATATTAGGTACCCACGAGTTTTCAACTTTTGTTTTTTTTTAATCTTCCCCCCGTGAAACTGACTTAACTCAATTTGACAACCAATAAGATTCAAAGTTACATTGATTATATTAAATGAATGGTATAAAAAAAAGTGGAGTAACATATGGTGGTAGGTTTTTTAAGTAAGTAAATAAAATTGAAAAAGGTAACTATTTTAATCCAATTATTATTATACATTTATAATAATTATTAGTCATAAATGTAGAGCCCTCGGGATGGCTTAATAAATTACCAATGTTTGGAGGTAGTACAATAATACTCATTTTTGGATCTCTGATCTCAAAACATCAATAATTCACAGCTTGTCGATGATCTGATAATCTGTCGGATACAATAACAAATAAAGGAAAAAAATAAGCAGATTATGGGAAAGAATGAACGATGAAAATGAATGCAGAGGGACGTTGAAAATCCTCCCCGTTCCTTATAAAACCACCCCTTCTAAAAACACACACATACAAAATCATTAAAGTTTATTAATTAATCAGTCTCTACCATTTTGAAACCACATTTGGCTGAGTAATATTTTTCTTAATTTACGCATTTTCAGGCAATTTTCCTTCTGTTACGTGAAGTGTTATTTAAACTGTGCGTAAAGTTGCGCGGGTGAAGAAACAGGTTCGTCCTTGCTCTTCTAATCCGAGGATTGTGGCCTTCGAAGGGTAAATTCTATTTAACATCTAATTTTTATATAATCTTCTAATTGGAACATAATTTGTTCTTTGTTTTCCATAGGGACGTTCACAAAGTGTAAGTCAGCTGAGTCAGGTCAGTGAGGACATTAGCATTATGGTACGACTGTAACTATTTTCAGCCAGATACACATTTTTTACACATGCACACAAAAATACATTATATTAATGTCCATGTTATTGAGTATATCTCACACAAAAAACAGCATCCCGAGTAATAAATCCTTCTCATCCTCCGACTCAATGAACATCCGTTTTTTTTTTCATTTTTATTACATCAACATATTAACGTTTTTTTACGTTTTTCTCAGCTATGTTAAAAAATAATTCATTTGCGATTTTTGTTTGGGCTTAGTTTTACTTTAATTACTTGAACGATTCTGAAATTACAAATTTCTTAAGTTGAGACTGCATTCATTCTCACGGTGCCTTCTTGGAAAGAAAACACCTAACGCATAAAACTCAACAATTGAATTATGTAATTTATTCATTTATTAATTATAATAACTCAGATTAATTAATTGAAAGAAGTTATTTGGTCAATCGGACCATGAAATATAATGGATTATAGGAGGTTTATTAACGTTTATACCAGTGCTTACAGTTACTTAGGATTCAAGGTATAGGACAAAATTGCGGAATCATCTACGAGGTGATGATGGTACCAGGGTGTGCAGGTAAACCAATACTCTAGATAGTAGGAAGATTGTTTTGTGTTCGCCAGGCACTTCAGCCTCTGGTTTATTGTATCTGCTTAGTTCAGTGCGATCGACTCGATCCTTCTTCTTAGAAGTATTAGGTCATTTAATGTTGCTGCTACAATTTCATCCCCTAGTTTTTTCATTATGTTAGGTTAAATCTCCATTGAGCTGTTACTTCACATTCGAAGATGATATGGGATACGAAAAAAAGGGGGTTTATGCTCTCCAGGCACTGCAGCCTTCTGGTTTATTGTACCTTCCTAGTTCCTTAGTTCAGTGCAATAGACTCAGTCCTTCTTCTTAGAAGTATTGGGTCATTGACAGTCGCAGCTAATTTCATTCTCTATGTTTTTTTTGCATTCGAAGATGATATGGGTGGCTGTTTCCTCTTCCTCATTAATAATATGCAGATGGGATCGTCGTTATATATGCCCATGTTGTTTTAGATGTTTTCGCAGATGCCAGTGACCGGTTAGTAATCCTATCATTCCTCTTAGTTTAGCCCTCTCCAGATTGATTTTATCAGTCTTGGTGAGAGTTGTTTCATCATAAGTTTACTATTTCTAGTACCGCTAGAGTTTATCCACTTCTCCTTTTGTTTTGTTTGGATCCATTCTGCGATGGAGGATTTTATATTTGTTTTTGTTATTCCAAGTAGTTCGGGGCCTATGTATGGTCTTGAAGATCCTGCCCTGGCAAGTCTGTCTCCTTTTTGTTACACAAAATTCCTTCGTGCCCCGGCATCCAAGACATCAAGTTGTTGTATTACCCAGGTTTTGGAGATTTTGGATGAATTCTCTGAATTTTGATGCGATTTTTTGACATGTGCTGCTTGGTTATCAGATCTTATGATGATTTTTCGCCAGTGTAACCTTGGCAAATTGTTGACTTTTGATTGTGTGAATACACACCGTTTTTGAAGTGGAAAAGGTAAACCCGGTTTCCTCGGCTATGGCAGCCTCGTTTATCGCCGACTGCATCCTACCGCCGACCTCCGCCAGATCCTTACCCGAATGGTAGAAGCAGAGGTCGTCTACAAAGAGCATTTTCTTTATCTGCGGGGGGACGCCGTCAGCGATACCGTTCACCGCCACCCTGAGTTTATCGCAAGAAAAGCGCAACGCTCATCACCGAACCCTGAGGGATACCGTTCTCCTGAACGAGCTCCCTAGAGAGCACAGTTCCCAGCCATGACATTTCCGTAGTATCGCATATCTCCACGTCGTATCATACGCCTTCTCGAGGTCGAAGAACACGGCCAAAGCGTGCTCTCTCTTCAAGAACGTGTCCTCGTGAAGACATGCATGATCCACCGCAGAGCGATTCCGACGGAATCCCGCCTGATACTGGCTGTAAAATCCCTTTGTCTCCAAGTGCCAGGTCAGACGACCGTTCACCATAGACTCCAGGAGGAGACTCCTTGTTCAAGCAGGTTGTCAACGAAATCGGTCTGTAACTCGTAGCCATGCTTGGGTTCTTACCCTCTTTAAGGATAGGTATGATAAGCGCTTCTCGCCAACGATCGGGGTAAGAGCCCGAATCCCATATGTTGTTGAACAAGTCCAACAAGCGCCGCTTCGCACCCTGGGGAAGGTGGCGAAGCATCTCATATGGGATACCGTCACACCCGGGTCTTGAATTCCGGGCGCGCCCCAACGCGGACTCGAACTCTCCCATCGTCAGGGGCATATTGTACGCTTCTCTGGTGCCGCCGCCGAAATCGATCTCAGTGCGTTCCGTCTCGGTTTTCCTTTGTCGGAAGGTATCGGAATATGCATCGGAACTGGAGGCCGCGGCGAAATGCCGCGCCAGTTCTTCGGCAACCTCCGAGGCTTCCGTCACACTCCCGCGATCGGTGTCAATATTGGTACCGATGGAAGTTTGGATCGGCCAGAGAGTGCTCTGACCTTGTCCCATACTTCCTTGGCGGAGGTCTGGTAAGTGATGTCAGAGACATACCTCGCCAGGCTATCTACTTGGCAAGTTGTTATAAGACTTTTGGTTCGAACGATAGGTTGCTTTGAAATTTGAATGACATGGCGGAACCCCACATATCCGCAGACCAGCATAGTTACTGTAATGTGTTTTATTAAGTTAATTACCGGCGGGGATATCTCGAAGGGAAAGCGTTGTCCTGACCCGCCTGCGGATTGGTCACACACGTGCGACTCATGGGTACCTGTTAGTTGGCGCGAGTCGACCTAGCTGCCCAGCATGCCAAGATGACAGACTCACGGTGTCGTGACTAAAATGGAATACCGCCGGATTATAAGAGAATGCTCGAGCTTGGCAGCGATTTTAAAGAAAACTTTTTAGGTTTTTAAGAGATATTGGGATAATGGGTTGTATATAATGGGATATTTATTTCATAGGTTAAAGTTTAGATTTAGTTTATGTTAGAATAGGAGTATGCTGGGCGGCGGTGCAGCATATTATTTCAAGGCTCCACCGCTGGGGGCGGAATATCGAGTACACTCCGACCCGGATTCTAGACAGAAGATATGCATATATAGGGTTTGTATGAGTGAGTGAGAGAATGATTAGTTTTATGGAGCGTAAGGGCGCAGAAATGACCAAAGAAGTCGATGGCGCCCGATCAGAACCCAACCTCGGAGTGGCTCAGGCAGCAAGGTGGGTGACTCCCCCTGATCCATCAGGAAGAGGCCAGAGGCCTCCTAGGAGGTCTCGTAATTATATTTCTATTTCTATTTAAGTTAATTAAGTATTTACCCAGATGATCGACTGCCTAAAATAATCGCTCTACAGATAATGAGAAAGAATATCTCCTGGTATAATCAATGGGCTTCTCTAGCCCAGAAATACTCATGCTCCTGGCAAAACTCCGGTGTTCGGGAGAATCTCTCGGACCTTTTAGTGCTTCCTTACAAAATAATCGAAGTTCATGGAGAAGAAGCTGTGAATAAGGCGAAAAGCACAGAGAGGTTCTACTTGTATAAGGAACTGTTCAATGAACACCTACTCTCATATAAACCGAGCCTTTCCCAGGACCTTAATATTAGAGATTCTTGTTGGCTATTCAAACTAAGAGGAGAATTGTTATATTTGAAATTCAAACCCTGGGTTTTGAATGATCCTCAAGATGAAACTTGTCCACTTTGTAACAGCCACGCCAGGGAAGATTCATATCATTTTTTGGGAGTCTGCTCTCTTCTCTCAGAATTGCGGGTATCTTACTTGGGTAAGTCATCTCCAGAGTTGAAATACTGGAATATCTTTCTAACCAAGTATCCCATTTACCGATAATTTCCTTTGCCTGGAGAGTGAGATACGAGTGGCTTTCAGATATGCAATAATTGTCGTCCCTGTACATATACTTTTACTTTTACTGCTTTGTTTTTTAGTACTCCATTAGTTCTCAAAAGGTAATTTGCTCTTATTTAATTCTTTTTGTTTTCTT
This sequence comes from Cimex lectularius, assembly GCF_000648675.2. NCBI lineage: Eukaryota > Metazoa > Arthropoda > Insecta > Hemiptera > Cimicidae > Cimex > Cimex lectularius. The sequence continues at coordinate 13,920 of NW_019392754.1, read as the reverse complement.
CTTTTTGGTGGTAGTGTGAGACTTCCACTATGCTTTAATAGCTGCTTGGCTATTAAGCTCTTTTAAGATTTTCTATGGCACAAGTGTTGATGGCATGTATTTCTGCTTGAAAGACCGGAACGTACTTCCCTAATAAGTTTGACTGCTCATATCTTGGGTTTGTACAAAAAACACTCAATCATGTTCTTTTCTATTCCATATCATCAAATCTGATGCTCTCCTGAATTCTTCCTCTCCTTTATAGTCTGGTGAGATTTTATAGGATGTAAGGAATGTTATCTGTATCACATAGTCAGTCCTCATTTCTAAGAATGTGTGTCTGATTTTATTAAGTATGGTTATGTGCCGGTTTGATTGTTTTTAGAACTTAAACGAGCTTTTCATTTCTTCTCCTTGTTGTTTCCAGTGGAGTTAGGTTTAGCATCAGCTAAGTTTCTAGTACACTTGCGGAGGTTGTTCTCATTGACCCTGTGATACATAGGTTTGCTAATCCTTGTATGCTGTCTAGTTATTGAGTAGTTGCTTTTTGTTGAAAGTTGGAACACCAGATTAATGATTCATAGGTTATTTCGGGTCTTATTACTGCCGTGTAGAGAGAAGAGTGAGAGTGAGTGAGTGAAAGAGAGAGAGAGAGAGAGAGAGAGAGAGAGAGAGAGAGAGAGAGAGAGATGTACAGTATTATGTGCTGTTGCGACGAAAAATTAAACAAACGGTGTAAGTACAAACCTTACGAAGATAAATATTTATAAAATATGAAAGCTTTTACCCCACAAAAGAGAAATAAATGGTTTACCCCATCATCGAGTTTCAATTATCACGAAATAGCCGGAGCCATTAGAGTCAGACAACGGACTGGCTGATACTCGATGGAGTGTTGAATAATTTAAATAGGATGTAATAACTTGTAGTATGGTCTCTTTCGGTCGGAAAGCGGCAGTTTGTATTCACATCAGTATTCTAAACCGGACGATTTTCCTATAGGACTCTAGAATACAAACAGCCCAGCTATTGCGGGGTAAAGTGATTACCCCGAGACCAATTACCCCTCCAACTGCCAGAGAGCGAAAATCAATCCTTCCTGTTCCATTTCCCGGGCACGAATCCATTAATAGGTTAGGTAAGGCAAGCCGAAAAATTTGGACACACAAAGTACGGGTCGAGACGTCGGGTCCCCCTATCCGTTCATCGTCGCATATATTGCAAGATTTTATTTCTGTCAGGCTCAAAAAGTAAACTCTAGTTATTTGTGCATTATAACTTTTAAAAAATTAGAAGAAAAACCATATTTCACAATTAACCAAAGACAACTGCAGAACTTCTTTTTGTTTTTTTCATTTATTACATTGTTTCGTAGACGCCGGCGGGAGTGAGTGTTGGATATCTACCCTCCAAGTCCGGCGTTACCAGGGATAGTTACCGGCTGTTGCGTAAAGGACTTAAGGTTAAAAAAAATTAATAATTCGTTTGATGATTAAATTTATTAATTGACAATTTATGACATAAATACGGAAACTAAAATCTGTCCAGAAACAAAACAAAGTTAACAAATATACAGGGTGAATTGCTACTCGTGCTACAAACTTCTCCAGTAGATTCTTCACCCTAAAATGAACAAAAAAGTTCATATTGTCCATGGTCCGATTCTCAACCATTTCAGAGTANGGAGAAAGCAATAGATAGATAAATAGAGAGAAAGAGAGAGAGTGAGATGGAGATGGGGATAAAGAATGAGAGAGAGAGAGACGGAGATAGAAATAGAGAGTGTGAGAGAGAAAGAGAGAGAGTGAAATGGAGATGGGGATAAAGAATCAGAGAGAGAGAGAGAGAGAGAGAGACGGAGATGTCGATAGAAAGATAGAGAGAGAGAGAGAGAGAGAGAGAGAGTTGGATATGAGAAAGTTAATACAAAAAATGGCAATGTTGAATTAAAAGAATAAGGACGTTCGTACGTCTTGTCGACTCACGACAGTGAAGATCAAACGATTTGGCGCTAATCTTGGAGCTTGAGAGAGGAGTCTGGGAGCCACTCACCGGACGACGTCGAAGGTGCGTTCGTTCGTACCCGTCGGAAGCCAGAGAGCCAGACTGGAGACCGCTGATGTACGTTCGTGCGTCCGGGTTGAATCCTCGGGAGAGACTGGCTGAACGCTGAGGACAGTTGTACTTCGTGCGAACAGTTCGAAAACCAGGCAGTGACTCACTTAAGACAGCTGATATACGTTCGTGCGTACAGGTCGAAGGCCAGGGAGTAACTGGCTGAAAACAGGTGTTGTACGTTCGTACGTACAGGTCGAAAACCAGGCAATGACTCGCTGAAGACAGCTGATGTAAGTTCGTGCGTACATGTCGAAGACCAGGCAGTTACTCACTGTTTTTACGACGTCTTGTTGAAAATTGACCTGTTTCTCCCTCCAGCGTCTTGATCCTTACAAATTTTCCGTTTTCACAATTCTTCAAAACGATAAATTTAAAATAACAAATGACAAGATTTCCCAACCAACCATTAATAAATAAAAATGTTTACATTGGCGTAAACAACATCGTTTAGACAGACCTCTTGAACCAATTAGGTTAACTAGAAGGGTAAATGTGTGATTTACAATTCAATTACAGTATAATTGAAAAGACAAAAAGAAAAATATTTTTTGCCAGGTTCATCGGTCATTACAATTCAACTGACAAGTCAACATGCAAATCTGTGTTAGACGTTCATGATTATTTTGTTCTGCCTATTTTCATTATATTTCTCTGCCAGACGCGTTACGGTTTTTTGCTTTTCAGTGATGAGGGCAATCAATAATTTATGGAGGAAAATGGCGAGTGACGAAAAATTATCGAAAACTATCGAAGTGCAGGGTGAGATTACTTCGATTGTCTTGCACTAATAAAATTGTCTTGATTAATCCTTATCACCTGTCATAATTGACCTATTTAATTATTGCAATTAATTATATTTTTTATCTAAAGTCTTGATTGAGTTGAAAAAGATATTTTTTATGTGGCAAAAAGAGGGAAAATTAGAAAAGGTTGTAGATTGTGACGAGGAGTCGGTGTCCGAGGAGTCGCGATAGCTCAAGTGTTTAGAGCAGCGCCGTTTTGAGCCGAAGGTTTGTTCGAATCCCGCTCGTGAGACTAGCTTTTTCATCTCAACCAAGACTTTAGATAAAAATTATAATTAATTTGTCTCGGTTGTTGAGAGTTTGTGGGAAAAACATATCACTGCCGACGATGAGACGCCCTGCCTGCACTTTCCTGACTGACAACATAGCGTAGATAGGCGGACAAAAAATCAAATAGTTCAAAGTTAGCATGATTTTGTACGAATTATTTTTCATATGTTTAGAATTTGTGATTGGCTCGCAACACTGCTGGTAATAATCCTGAATTTTCAGAATGATCAAAATAGCAAAGATAGGCCGAGTAAAATCTGAAAAAATTTCTCACCTTCTGGCTGGCGTTTTAACAAAAACGCTTGGGGAAAACCCGATGGTGTAAATGTATTTATTTGCGTGACTGGTTAAGTTACAGACCTGTACAGACCGAGCAGCTACAGACCTGTTGCACGGATTAGGTCAACAGGATAGTAAATGTGTGATTTTTACTTCGTATGAATGCATTTATTGGCGTGAATTTGGACATAAAAGTTACAAAAACCTCTCTCCTATCCGTTGCAGGTAGAGTCTGAGCAGTACATCGAGAACTCTTAATTTCCGTCAAATTTAGATTAGGCCAACAAATGCATTCATACGGAGTAAAAATCACACTTTGCGACACCCACCACGAGGACATTGCAATCATAAAGATATATGTGGATGACCTAATCCTTATAGGAAAAGAAGAGAAAATTGATTCCATCCTCGCAACTTTCAACTCTTACCACCCTCGGCTGAACTTTACCACTGAACTTGAAGAACAGAGAACCTTGCCATTTTTGGACGTCAAAGTCATAAAAAGCAACGATGGATCATTGAAATGGGATTGGTATCAGAAACCTACGTCAACAGAACGTATTTTAAACTTTTGTTCTTAGCATCCCACTTATCAAAAAGTCAACACTGCCAACAATTGAATACAGCGGGCCCTAGAGCTATCATGCCCAGATTTTCACCAAAAAAACATTAATCTAGTCAGAAACATCCTATTAGCCAATGAATACCCCAGGAACATTGTGCAACGCCTAATAAAAAGAGCAAGTAATGATACTATGACCCCCACATTTGAACTAGCCATCCCTGCCGACCAGTGCCTCAGCAGCCACTGGATCCGGAAAAATTTTTTGTCTCATTCCCATACACTCCTGGTCTCACCCCAAAAATAAAGAAAGCATTTAAAGAAACCAACCCGGACAACTCACCCGAATAGAGATTAGGGTTGCAGCCAACTCACTACTTGCGAGACTCGTTTTTCACAAAAACTAAAGGACAAAATCCCAATGTTGGAACAGTCCAATATAATATACAGCGTCCCATGTGAGTGTGGGGTTGAGTACGTGGGTAAGACCAAACAAAAGTTAAAAAACACATGGGCTCAACACAAAAGGGATTTGAAGAATCTAAATGGGGAAGCTACAGTCCTTAGTAGGCATGCAGTGGACAATGATCACCGATTCAATTTTGACGATGGAAAAATAGTTTGCCATGTTAAAGGCCTCACCAAACTGAATTTGATGGAGTCTGTATAAATTAATATGAACATCAAGGCCTGTAATTTCAACACCGACAAACTTCTGGTGGGTAGATGCTATCAGAACATCTTAATGGAGGTTGGCCAAACCAAAACCCAGCGCGCAATACACCAGCGGTACCTAGGGAGAGACAACTAAGTCCAACTTTGTCTATTGCCTCATGGATAACAGCATTGACCTCCCAAAATATCTAAAAAGAAAAACAAAAAATTGCTGTTGGTCTGGGACACCAGAAAGGGCGTTACTGGCACAAAAAACAATGGGAAATTCCTGGTACATTCAACTCATGTTCAAATGCAGTTTTATATAGTAATTTTAAATAATCAATGTTAGTTTGAGATTTTATGCTATTTAATTTTTTTTTTAATTTCAATTTTTAAGGCTTTTAGATTTTTTAAAATACATTTTATTCACTGTTACTGTAGATTATGAACCTGATGAAGGACGTTTATCCGAAACGTTGTCAATAAATGTTTTGAACGAAGCATTTGGACTTTTCTTCTGGGGCCGCTCACCTCAACATAAGTTGAAATTAGCAACACTGCTATTTTTTCATTCTGAAAATTCAGAGTTATTGCCATCATCAGCAGTGGTACGACCCCTACCAAAAATATTTTTCTATCTATCTTTTCAAATCCGTCCTGGAAACGCTTTTATATTTATAATTAATATATTTCTTGTCTACAATTTTGCTAGGAGAGTTTGGCTTTTAAAACCGTTCATGTGGAAAAATACTCGTATGTTTCTGCTAAAACCATTCCAACCACGGATTAACGAACAATTTAATTACAACAGCATTACATTTTTTAATCACTTTATAATGACACGGCAAATTACAATAATATGTAAAGCTGATATTTACAATATTTTACATGTTAACCAAACCTGAGCGGTATTCAATGAATTAAACAGTTCATTAAAATATAATTAACGCATTAATTATCTTTAATCCTTTCGTTATCTTTAATCTTCGTTATCGTTAAATCGTCAAATTTATTATGCATGTTAGCTAACAATATCTGACAATGAATCAAAAACGGTTAACATTTAAAAATTTTAAATAGTTAAATTCACTAATTTCGTGGTCCGCTTGACCAATTAATATATTACAATTAATTAAGGGTTTTAGTTGAGATAAAAAAGTCAATGGCACGAGCGGGATTCGAACCCACGATCTTCGGCTTGATACGCCGTTGCTCTACCACTTGAGCTATCGTGACCTCGATCCACTCGGACACTAACTTCCCATCTCAACCGCACATTTTGAATGTTCCCTCCTTTTTGCCATTTTTTTATTTTCGTCGGGAATCCAATCCGATTACAGCGTAACATTTGGTTCCCATAGCAACGGGAGGCGTAAACATTCGTTCCCCGTGGCAACGAGACCACCTCCATTGTCCAGGAGAAACAAATATAACTGCATTTTTGCCATAATGAACAAAAGTGATAAAAACACTGGTGCAGTGAAGCCAAATCTAAGGGCTTCGTCCTCTTCAGTCTTCTTATTTCTTCTTATCCAACAACTGGAGAGATTGCCCGTTTTGAGCAGCACCAACAGTTTCCACCCGGAGGTTCCGATGCAGATCGTCGTTGCGAATGTACCACGGTGCATTCACAATGCTCGGTAACAATTTGTTTTGAAACGTCTGTACCATCTTCACATTAGTTTTCTTGGTACAGTCTCAAAGTTGGATACCATAAGTCCAGGCTTTAGAACTTGTTGATCAAGGAGCACCTTGCTGTGAACGTCCAATTCGGAATATCGACCAAGGAGCTAGTACATTTTATGAAATTTGGTTTTGAGTTCTTGACATTTTTTCTTAACATGCTCTTTCCACTTGAGTTTGGCATATAAGGTCATAGCCAAGTACTTCGCTGTATTTGAATATGGTTCCCTAGTTGCATTCAGTTCTAACGGAATGGTGACAAACTTTTTATTGTTTAAGTTAACATACAGCCACCACGCTGTATACTTAGAGACCTCTGTGACAGCTGTTTGAATCTTGGCCGGAGCTTCTTCATCAGTCTCCTGTATCCAAGATGGTGCTATCATCCGCAAACGTAGCCACCCCAACAAAAGGAAGGTGATTGTTTTTTCGTTAATAACCAACTTTAAGACGGATGTACAAACTACAAATGAATTGTTTTTAAAAGGTTTACAGACAATTAACTAGAATTCATCCCTCTCTAAAAATTTGACGAGAGAAGATGAATAATGAAATACAGTGCCTCTTACAGCTTGAATAAAGTGCATAGCTGTGAGAGTAAGACCGAACCCTCGAAACGACTTTCGCCGCTTCCTATGTAAATCCAATTAAATCCGTGGCGGTTTCTCTCGGGATTACGGAGAAATTCATTCCTTGACTTTATATAATCTGTGTAAGCAAACGTCTTTGAAACACAGTGGGATTCACACGGCTTAATGGTTTACCATTTGCTTAATTAATTTTTTCATTTTTGCCCACGTTCTGTTATAATCTAAGGTTAATTCAGTACACTTGTTAAGTCAAAACGGAATATTTTTGTATTTTTTAAAACCTTAGATTGTAAGATAAAACTACGCAGAAAAAATACGCTGGTTTTTTTTTAAAAGATTATAAATACATGAAAAATGTATGTTTATGAGTTCAATTTAAATTTCTGCATGTGGGATATAGATGAAAGTATTTCAATCAGAATTTCAAATTACTCATTACCACGCAATTTCGTTTTTGTTTGAAAAAAAGCACAACAGGACAGAAAAGTACTGACACCGGAGCATAACGACATTACTCACCACCCAGTCCTCCTGACTACGACGTGACGAATGGGTGAATTTACAAATCACGGCTGTGATTTTTCCCCCGTTAATTCACGATTTGAAGAAAATAACTTTTAGAAATTCTAGCCAAAATAAAGTTTTTCGCTTTTGTTTCGATTCCTGTTGAATATTTTATAAAAACAGTCGAAGGGCGTAAGAACGGCGACAGTGAAACTAGCACACTTCGACCGAATCTTTACATCACAATGCTCACAGGATGCTGAAATGATTGAGTAGTTTGTTGAAAAGTTTCTTTTTCGAGTATAAATTATGCATGGAGCTATCCATTACCCTGACCCCTTTAGCTAAACTAAAAAAAATAGTCACTTTAATATTGTTTATACAACTCTTTGCAACAAATACCATGATCTCGACCCTATTGATCCGGTTATACACGGACTTTTGAATAAAACGAGTTGGTTTTGGGATAGTATAAAGTGTGAGTTTTCTTAAAATGACAGGCTTCGGATTGACAAAGGGTCTCTTCCTCTTTGGCTAACTGAACTGAGCGAACCACTTTCTATTGTTTTCCCTTTGCACGCTTCTTTCTCAAATTACACCTTCGAAGGTGAAAGAACAAATCAAAAAAGAATTTTTCTTTTTCTTACTTTTTAGCTTATCTTTTTATTTATTTAGAAATCGTGAGATGCGGTCTGGTGTGATGTAGGTTTCAGAAAAACATTTTCTTTATCGTGCCAACGTTTCGATCTTTATTGAGATCATCTTCAGGGCCTGGGATTTACAAACATTGTTTATATATTACAATTAAATTTTGGATGTGGAAAAGTGAATTTATACAATGCAAAATATATTTTTTTATATATTCAATCAAAGTATTTCTATTTTATGGTTTTATATTCCTAGAGTTTTTCTCTGATAGGACCGTTTTTGACATTTTATTACTTCATTCTGTTTTGAAAAAAATTAAAACTTTACCATTGCTGTGTTGGTCGTCGGGTGGATTGCAGCTATCGTCAACATTGATCTGTACCCAGCACAAGCCTTCAACAATACTGAAATATTTATACTTACTCCATGGTGTATTAAACAGTCATAAAGTATGCTTTAATCGTGTATGATTATTTTGTCCGCATACCTTCGCTAGGAAAGGGCAGGCTCCTCGTCACTATCATAATTGATCTGTCCACCTCAAACTCTCAACAATACACAGGGCAACGGTTTAGGCGTTGACACGGCGCTCATCACTGTAAGGTAGAGGTCCCGGGTTCGAATCCAGCGGCCCTGCATTAATTTTTTAAATTTACAAATGGGCTTTTTTCAAAAACACCGGCACCCTGAGGGTTTATATGACCTCTGCTGTTCTTCAAAAAAAAAAAACTTTTAGACAAGTCAACTTTTTTTAAAGTAAAATCAAAAAGGTCGAAAAGTGAAGGAGTTATTCTCGAACCTGTGGTTTTGAAAAAGCTTTACAAAGCCAGAGGTGATGATTTTCGGATTCAATTTGTTCCGATTGTCCCGATATAGGAATGCAGGCCAATTTTCCCACTGTGATTTATTGCGAAGGTTTCCCGACGTTTTCAAGGAGCCGAGACGTCGTGGACGCACCCGAAAATGATATCTGGCGTCTATATTGACATATTTATTTATTTTTTGATTTAGCGGAAAATTCCGGGTACAGACAGAGGAAATACTGAGCAAATATTGTCAGGAAGATAAGAAGAAGTTTTGAGTTTTTGTGAAGGTCGATTTAGGTGCAAATTCACGCAACAGGAAAAGCCGCAAGAAAGATTCTGCACTAAGGAGCCACTGGTTGATCAACAACCTATGCTGGCCAGTGGGTTACGAAATTGAAGAGTTCAATGGATCTATTTATTCCCTTACTACAGTAACCCTGTAATAATGGAGTTTATACTGATTGCACGTATTTCATTTGCATTAATACCGAGAATTTAATGTACAAGGAGTTCAGCTACCGTGTTACAAATTTTGCCAATAGATTCTACATTCAAAATCGAACCAATCTCAGCAGTTTCGAAGTTATTCCACTTTTCTTGATTTTTTTACGATTTCACCGTGCTTCAAATAAACAATGATAACTCTAAAACTAAAAGGTTTGGTCAAACAGAGATTTATCGACCAACGTAGATAGAACGATGTTTCGTTTGAGGATCAGGGATGTGGTCCAAAATACGGTTATATCTTGCCAAGCTTTCGGCTTTTATTAAACCTTCTTCAGGGCTCTACAATTGAATAGACTCTGGACAAATCAAAACAGCCAAAATACTAATTTTTTTTAAAGAAAAGGTCATCGGATTTTGTCAAAGAAAAGCCTGAACCCTTCGGCGCGTTTAAATGATTTTTTTTTTAATTTTCAAGAGGACTAGTCTATTTTAATGAGAAGGGTAATTACAGTGGATAATTACAAATCTCATTTCGACACCCTTTGTAAGGCGATATGACGACGAAATCAAGCTCAAACATTCTCGCTTCCCTCTTCTCAAACAATCTTTAACTACCTAGTGCAAATCCGTTGGCACCTAAGATTAATTGCACCCTTAGAAAAATACCGTGGGTTACTGTAGGCTCCATTAAAGCCGGGAACACACTTACCCGATGCAACGATATGCTACGCTACCCGATCCTACCTGACGCAAATCCAAAGTCCATTTTTCCATAAGATTGTATTACCCCCGTGCACATCTGCCCGATGCCACGCAACGCTACCCTACTCTACCCTACGCGATCCCCACTGTCCAGATTTTTGTCGGGTAGCATCGAGTACAGTCGAAGACAAAAGAACCGGACACTCATATTTTTATTCAAACTACATGTATTATTGTCGTTATATTAATTACAACTAACTTATTTTAATATAAAACAAATTAGCTTTGATCAAAAGTTCATGAGTTTTATTTCAAAAATATAAATTTTAATGGTTTAGTAGAGAATTGATCAAAACACCGGAATACCATTTATAGGTATAATGAATTTAACTAACAATTTATTACACGGTTTTGCCCATAAAATTTAACTAACAATTTATTACATGGCTTTGCTCATAAAATTACACCATTTTCGTCGAGTAGCGTCAGAATCGGACACTCATATTTTTTGTAGTTTAGTTCAAACTATGTATATGTAATTTGGTCGTTATATTAATTACAACATTCTTATTTTAATATGAACCAAATTAAACGAGATCAAAAATTCATGAGTTTTTATAAAAATAATTTTATTATTACGGCTAGGCAGAAAATTTATTAAAACACAAGAATAACTTAAATTAAAACAATTAAATTTAACTAACATATTAAATGCTTGTGCTCACAAAATTTAGGTAACAATTTATTACACGGTTTTGCCCATAAAATTTAATTAACAATTTATTTCATAGCTTTGCTCATAAAATTACACCATTTTCGTAGAGTAGCGTCAAAACCGGACACTCATATTTTTTGTAGTTTATTTCAAAATATCTGTACGTAATTTTGTCGTTATATTAATTATAACATTCTTATTTTAATATGAATCAAATTAAACGAGATCAAAAATTCATGAGTTTTTATAAAAATAATTTTATTATTACGGCTAGGCAGAAAATTTATCAAAACACAAGAATAACTTAATTTAAAACAATTAAATTTAACTAACAATGTATTAAATGCTTGTGCTCACAAAATTTAGGTAACAATTTATTACACGGTTTTGCCCATAAAATTTAATTAACAATTTATTTCATAGCTTTGCTCAGAAAATTACACCATTTTCGTCGAGTAGCAGCGAAAACCGGACACTCACATTTTTTATAGTTCATTTCAAACTATGTATATGTAATTTTGTCGTTATATTAATTACTACATACTTCTTTTAATATAAACCAAATTAACCGAGATCAAAAATTCACGAGTTTTTATTTTAAAAAATAATTTTAATGGTTTGGTAGAAAATTAATCAAAACACCGGAATACCATTTTTTGATATACTGAATTTTACTAACAATTTATTGTACTCGCTTCGGCGGTACATATACTAAAATTGGAACAATTTATTACACGGTTTTGCTCAAAAAATTTAATTAACAATTTATTTCATAGTTTTGCTCGTAAAATTACACCATTTTCGTCGAGTAGCGCCAGAACAGGACACTCATATTTTTTGTAGTTTATTTCAAACTATGTATATTTAATTTTGTCGTTATATTAATTACAACACACACATATAAAAATATGAACCAAATTAAACGAGATTAAAATTCATGAGTTTTTATAAAAATTATTTAGTTATGATGGTCAGGCAGAAAATTTATCAAAACACAAAAAATTACTTATTTTAAAAGAATTAAATTTAACTAATAATTTATTGCATACTTTTGCTCAAAATAATGCATTACGAACAAAAGAGGCGTTGCGGTTGTGATACCGATTAGTATAGATATAATGAATTTAACTCACAATTTATTACACGGTTTTGCTCATAAAATTTAACTAACAATTTATTTCATGGTTTTGCTCATAAAATTTAACTAACAATTTATTTCATGGTTTTGCTCATAAAATTACACAATTTTCGTCGAGTAGCGTCAGAACCGGACACTCATATTTTTTGTTGTTTATTTCAAACTATATACGTGTAATTTTGTCGTTATATTAATTACAATATTAATTACAACACACACATATAACAATAAAATATGAAAAATGGCAAAAAGGAGGGAAAATTCAAAAGGTGCGGTTGAGATGGGAAGTTGGTGTCCGAGTGGATCGAGGTCACGATAGCTCAAGTGGTAGAGCAGCGTCGTATCAAGTCGAAGATCGTGGGTTCGAATCCCGCTCATGCCATTGACTTTTTTATCTCAACTAAAAACCTTAATTAGTTAAAAATAACAAAAACAAAATCTGATTATAGACTAAAACTCCAAAAACCTTAATATTTCAGAAATGAGTTAAGATAGAAACCTCGTTCTGGTGGCACTGAACTTCATTTTATTGAAGTGATCCACCATCCATTTAAATTGAACCCTTTAACACCGTGTATACATAATTGAGAAATTCACGAACAAGCGGCATTGTCAAGCACCGAATATCTGGCTTTTGTAAATTTAAATGAGGAATAAATTTTTTATGAGCGTAGTTTGTTGGTGATTGTTTCTTGCCTACTCGAATATAATGATTATTTTAAAAAATATGGCTTATAATTTGACCCAGTGTGTACCGAAAAATCCCTGTTGTTTTGTGAGTCAAAACACAATATTTAACTGCTTTTATTACCGAAAATTTGCAATTTTAAGACTTTTAATGAAAATCTTAGATTAATTAAATTGACAAGAAGCTTTTATATTCCTTGTAAGGTCTTGTTTTATTCACAATAGTCTAATTTACATGCGGACAGGCAGCCGAACAAAAGGAATCGAAATAAGGGCTTGATTTGCATGACTATGGTCGAACAAGGAAATCCCGGTCTGACTTTTGAAGAAGGTAAATCGTCGATTAAAAAAAAAAGTGAAAGAAAACGGCCGAATTCAAAGCGATTCCGGAGCATTACAAATTTAAACGGACCTCCCAATAACCCACAGGCGCGCAGATACGTATACAAGGAGGAAAATTGGTGTTTGCATTGCTCTGTAATATCTTCTCCGTGTTTACGAACAATCCCCCCCTTTCTTGTCTTTGTTATTGGGACCACCTGAAGTTCAAGATATACAAGTCTATTTGGGCTGAATCGATTAAGATTGAACATTTATTGTGTTTGTAGCTGTGTCACTTCTACCACTCCAAACATGTTCAATAGACTGGTTTATTCTTATTAATAGGAAACGTAATCCCTTGTTTGACTATTTTGTGTCTTCAAAGACAAATAATAGAAGCAGATGCTGATATTTTCACCCTCATTATGAGTTTCCATTTAACGCTAAACTTTCATCCATTTATTGTTCGAGCTCTGCAAAAGGATTACCCGAAAGTTGTTAATAATAATAAATTTCAATTAATTAAGGGTTTTTGGTGAGATAAAAAAGTCAGTGTCACGAGCGGGATTCGAACCCACAACCCGGGGAGATAAGCCGCTGCTCTACCACATGAGATATCGTGATCCACTCGGACACCAACCTCCCATTGCAACCCCATCTCAAAAAAGAGGGAAAATTCAAAACGTGGGGTTCAATCCTTTTTAAACAGATAGTTCCTACTCACAGTAAGTTGTTTCGCAATGATCCGGATTTCGAGCCTTTTAGCTCATCATCAGGTTGAAGGACTTCTACAACCACGTAAATTAACTTTAAACGAATCAACAATAGGACTCAGCCACCCCACCATAAATGAATCATTAGGTTTCCGTTGTTTGCCATTCATTGGTGAATTATCGGAAAAAGTTAGTAAAATTTTTAAACAAGAAGGTTTTAGAATAGCTTTTAGAAGTACGGGTTCTCTTAAAAACATCCTCTCAAAACCTAAAGACAAAGTAGACAACTTGGCAAAAA